>NW_026694288.1:0-14833 GCF_021218885.2 Marmota monax | reverse complement strand
TTCTTGGACCCTGCTAATATCAGAGCAAACACGAAACACCAAGAAGCCGAATTCCAGCTCCCGGAACTGAGCCCGCGGGGACTGCTTCTTGGAGCTTACACTTATAGGAGCTTACACCGAGCACAGAGCGGCCGAGTTCCGGCTCCCGGAACCGTCCCGGAACCGCCCTGGCTCAGGGCTGCGGAGCCCGCGGAGGCTGCTTCTTGGACCCTGCTACTATCAGAGCATACACCAAACACTAAGCGGCCGAATTCCGGCTCCCGGAACTGAGCCCGCGGGGGCTGCTTCTTGGAGCCTACACTTATAGGAGCTTACACCGAGCACGGAGCGGCCGAGTTCCGGCTCCCGGAACTTCCCTGGACCGGGGCTAGGAGCCCGCGGAAACTGTGTCTCGGTCCGGGTCCTGCTGAGGGCAGGTCAGGACTCACCCATTGCTTGGGTTGCCTGGCAAGGGGAACGAAATGCTGCCATTCGCATAGGATACCAACATGGCAGAGATCTGATGTCAGCAGAAAGCGGTGGAGGAGAGATCTTCATCAATACCAGCGGTGACATAAGCAGTTGGTCTTCTGGTAAGGGGGGTGAGGCTCAGTCACCCGAGTCTCCTCAATTTGTCCTCGAGCCGGAGGGAAGGAGCCGGGCCGCCGCCAGCCCCCGGAGCAGGCCCAGCGGCTCGCCAGCGTGGTGACCGCGTGACCCCAATTGGAGAGGGGGCGGAGCGGAGCCGCCACCCACACCCGCCAGGTGGGCAGACCCACGACCCAGTAGTACATGGGCGTGGTAGGAGGGGCAGGGCAGAGCCGCCCTTCGCGCTTGCAAGGTAAACAGACCTGTGACAGCCTGGCGGGTCAGGCCCAGTGGCCTGCCAGTGTGGTACACACGTCACCCCAACTCGAGTAGGGGCAGAGCAGATCCTTATCCCACGCCCGGATCAGGCCCTGCCGGTGTGGTGGTCACGTGACCCCAATTGGAGTGGGGGTGGAGCGGAACCGCCACCCGTGCCCGCAGGGTGAGCAGACCAGTGATCAACCTGCAGATCAGGCCCAGGGGTCCGCAGGCGTGGTAGGAGGGGCAGGGCAGATCCGCCGCCCGCGCCTTCAAGGTAGGCAGACCTACAACAGACCGGCGGATCAGGCCCAGGAGCCTGCCGGCGGGGTACAAACACCACCCTAATTGGAGTAGTGACAGAGCAGAGTCGCCTCCCTTGCCAGGAACAGACCCAGCATCCTGCAGGCGGGGTAGTCACGACACCCCAATTGGAGTAGGGGCAAAGCAGAGCCTCCACTCGTGCCCGAAAGGTGGGCAGATCTGCGACCGACCAGCAGGACAGGCCCAGTGGCCTGCTGGTACGACAGACACGTCACCCCAATTGGAGTAGGGGCAGAACAGAGCCGCCACCAGCTCCCAGAACAGGCCCAGTGACCTGCCGGCGTGGTAGCCACGACACCCCAATTGGAATAAGGAGAGAGCAGAGCCGCCGCCCGCACCTGCAGGAAAGATACGCAAGCAGTATGAAAAGACAAGGAAAGAAAGGACCACAAGCAATGCAGGTCAACGCAACTTTAGAAGAGGTAACAGCTGCAGCAGATGGAATGTCAGATAAAGAATTCAGGATATACATGCTTCAGATGATCTGGAGTATCAAGGAAGACATTAAACAGCAAAATCAGACAATGAAAGATCACTTCGACAACGAATTACGCAAACAAATCCAGGAAGCAAAGGATCAACTATACAGGGAGATAGAGGTTATAAAAAACAAGCAATCAGAAATCCTAGAAATGCAGGAAGCAATAAACCAACTTAAAAACTCAATGGAGAATACTACCAACAGAGTAGAACACTTAGAAGATAGAACATCAGACAATGAAGACAAAGTATTTCAACTGGAAAAGAACATAGACAGCTCAGCAAGACTGTTAAGAAACCATGAGCAGAACATCCAAGAAATATGGGATAACATTAAGAGACCAAACTTAAGAGTCATTGGGATACAGGAAGGTACAGAGCTCCAAACCAAAGGAATGAGCAGTCTATTCCATGAAATAATACAAGAAAACTTCCCAGACTTGAAGAATGAGACAGAATCCCAAATCCTAGAAGCCTACAGGACGCCGAATGTGCAAAATCATAAGAGATCCACACCTAGACACATTATAATGAAGATGCCCAACATACAGAATAAGGAGAGAATTTTAAAAGCTACAAGAGAAAGGAAGCAGATTACATTTAGGGGCAAGCCAATCAGGATAACAGCTGATCTTTCAACACAGACTCTGAAAGCTAGAAGATCCTGGAATAACATATTTCAAACACTGAAAGATAATGGGTTCCAACCAAGAATTGTGTATCCAGCGAAATTAAGCTTCAGGATGGAGAATGAAATTAAAACCTTCCACGATAAACAAAAGTTTAAAGAATTCGCAGCTAGAAAACCATCTCTTCAAAACATCCTAGCCAAAGTATTACAGGAAGAGGAAATGGAAAATAACAATGAAAACCAACAGTGGGAGGTAGGACAGTAAAGGGGGGGGGGAAACAATCAAAGAGGAAAACAAACAATGTTTAGTAACAGAAATAAACAAATATGGCTGGAAGAACAACCCATATCTCAATAATAACCCTAAATGTTAATGGCTTAAACTCACCAATTAAGAGACACAGGCTAGTAGAATGGATCACAAAACAAGACCCAACAATATGCTGCCTACAGGAGACGCATTTGATAGGAAAAGACATACATAGGCTGAAGGTGAAAGGTTGGGAAAAATCATATCACTCATATGGACTTCGGAAACAAGCAGGCGTGTCCATACTCATATCAAATAAAATAGATTTCAAGCCAAAGTTAATCAAAAGAGATAAAGAGGGACACTACATACTGCTTAAGGGAACCATACACCAACAAGACATAACAATCATAAATATTTATGCCCCAAACAATGGTGCAGCTATGTTCGTCAAACAAACTCTTCTCAAGTTCAAGAGTCTAATAGACCACCACACCATAATCATGGGAGACTTCAACACACCTCTCTCGCCACTGGACAGATCTTCCAAACAAAAGTTGAATAAGGAAACTATAGAACTCAATAACACTATTAATAACCTAGACCTAATTGACATATATAGAGTATACCACCCAACATCAAGCAGTTACACTTTTTCTCAGCAGCACATGGATCCTTCTCAAAAATAGATCATATATTATGTCACAGGGCAACTCTTAGACAATATAAAGGAGTAGAGATATTACCATGCATCTTATCTGATCATAATGGAATGAAACTGAAAATCAACGATAAAAGAAGGAAGGAAAAAGCATACATCAATTGGAGAATGAACAATAGGTTACTGAATGATCAATGGGTTATAGAAGACATCAAGGAGGAAATTAAAAAATTCTTAGAGATAAATGAAAACACAGACACAACATATCGGAATCTATGGGACACATTGAAAGCAGTTCTAAGAGGAAAATTCATTGCTTGGAGTTCATTCCTTAAAAAAAGAAAAAACCAACAAATAAATGATCTCATACTTCATCTCAAAATCCTTGAAAAAGAAGAGCAAAACAACAGCAAAAGAAGTAGAAGGCAAGAAATAATTAAAATCAGAGCTGAAATTAATGAAATCGAAACAAAAGAAACAATTGAAAAAATTGACAAAACTAAAAGTTGGTTCTTTGAAAAAATAAACAAAATCGACAGACCCTTAGCGATGCTAGTGAAGAGAAGAAGAGAGAGAACTCAAATTACTAGCATACGGGATGAAAAAGGCAATATCACAACAGACACTTCAGAAATACAGAAGATAATCAAAAACTATTTTGAATCCTTATACTCCAATAAATTAGAAGATAGTGAAGGCATAGATAAATTTCTTAAGTCATATGATCTGCCCAGATTGAGTCAGGAGGATATAGAAAACCTAAACAGACCAATATCAATTGAGGAGATAGAAGAAACCATCAAAAGACTACCAACTAAGAAAAGCCCAGGTCCCGATGGGTATACAGCAGAATTTTACAAAACCTTTAAAGAAGAACTAATACCAATACTTTTCAAGCTACTTCAGGAAATAGAAAAGGAGGGAGAACTTCCAAATTCATTCTATGAGGCCAACATCACCCTGATACCTAAACCAGACAAAGACACTTCAAAGAAAGAAAACTACAGACCAATATCTCTAATGAACCTAGATGCAAAAATCCTCAATAAAATTCTGGCGAATCGGATACAAAAACATATAAAAAAAATTGTACACCATGATCAAGTAGGATTCATCCCTGGGATGCAAGGCTGGTTCAATATACGGAAATCAATAAATGTTATTCACCACATCAATAGACTTAAAAATAAGAACCATATGATCATCTCGATAGATGCGGAAAAAGCATTTGACAAAGTACAGCATCCCTTTATGTTCAAAACTCTAGAAAAACTAGGGATAACAGGAACATACCTCAATATTGTAAAAGCAATCTATGCTAAGCCTCAGGCTAGCATTATTCTGAATGGAGAAAAACTGAAGGCATTCCCTCTAAAATCTGGAACAAGACAGGGATGCCCTCTCTCTCCACTTCTCTTCAACATAGTTCTCGAAACACTGGCCAGAGCAATTAGACAGACGAAAGAAATTAAAGGCATAAAAATAGGAAAAGAAGAAATTAAATTATCACTATTTGCAGATGATATGATTCTATATCTAGCAGACCCAAAAGGCTCTACAAAGAAACTATTAGAGCTAATAAATGAATTCAGCAAAGTGGCAGGATTTAAAATCAACACGCATAAATCAAAGGCATTCCTGTATATCAGCGACAAATCCTCTGAAATGGAAATGAGGACAACCACTCCATTCAAAATATCTTCAAAAAAAATAAAATACTTGGGAATCAACCTAACAAAAGAGGTGAAAGACTTATACAATGAAAACTACAGAACCCTAAAGAGAGAAATAGAAGAAGATCTTAGAAGATGGAAAAATATACCCTGTTCATGGATAGGCAGAACTAACATCATCAAAATGGCGATATTACCAAAAGTTCTCTATAGGTTTAATGCAATGCCAATCAAAATCCCAATGGCATTTCTTGTAGAAATAGAGAAAGCAATCATGAAATTCATATGGAAAAATAAAAGACCCAGAATAGCAAAAACAATGCTAAGCAAGAAGTGTGAATCAGGCGGTATAGCGATACCAGACTTCAAACTATACTACAGAGCAATAGTAACAAAAACAGCATGGTACTGGTACCAAAACAGGCGTGTGGACCAATGGTACAGAATAGAGGACACAGAAACCAATCCACAAAACTACAACTATCTTATATTTGATAAAGGGGCTAAAAGCATGCAATGGAGGAAGGATAGCATCTTCAACAAATGGTGCTGGGAAAACTGGAAATCCATATGCAACAAAATGAAACTGAATCCCTTTCTCTCGCCATGCACAAAAGTGAATTCAAAATGGATCAAGGAACTTGATATCAAATCAGAGACGCGCCGTCTGATAGAAGAAAAAGTTGGCTACGATCTACAGTCGGTGGGGTCGGGCTCCAAATTCCTCAATAGGACACCCATAGCACAAAAGTTAATAACTAGAATCAACAAATGGGACTTACTCAAACTAAGAAGTTTTTTCTCAGCAAAAGAAACAATAAGAGAGGTAAATAGGGAGCCTACATCCTGGGAACAAATCTTTACTCCTCACACTTCAGATAGAGCCCTAATATCCAGAGTATACAAAGAACTCAAAAAATTAGACAATAAGAGAACAAACAACCCAATCAACAAATGGGCCAAGGACCTGAACAGACACTTCACAGAGGAGGACATACAGTCAATCAACAAGTACATGAAAAAATGCTCAACATCTCTAGCTGTCAGAGAAATGCAAATCAAAACCACCCTAAGATACCATCTCACTCCAGTAAGATTGGCAGCCATTAGGAAGTCAAACAACAACAAGTGCTGGCGAGGATGTGGGGAAAAGGGTACACTTGTACATTGCTGGTGGGACTGCAGATTGGTGCAGCCAATTTGGAAAGCAGTATGGAGATTTCTTGGAAAGCTGGGAATGGAGCCACCATTTGACCCAGCTATTCCCCTTCTTGGTCTATTCCCTAAAGACCTAAAAAGAGCATGCTACAGGGACACTGCTACATCGATGTTCATAGCAGCACAGTTCACAATAGCAAGACTGTGGAACCAACCTAGATGCCCTTCAATAGACGAATGGATAAAAAAAATGTGGCATTTATACACAATGGAGTATTACTCTGCATTAAAAAATGACAAAATCATAGAATTTACAGGGAAATGGATGGCATTAGAGCAGATTATGCTAAGTGAAGCTAGCCAATCCCTAAAAAACAAATGCCAAATGTCTTCTTTGATATAAGGAAAGTAACTAAGAACAGAGTAGGGACGAAGAACAGGAGAAGAAGATTAACATTTAACAGGGATGAGAGGTGGGAGGGAAAGGGAGAGAGAAGGTAAATTGCACGGTAATGGAAGGAGACCCTCAGGGTTATACAGTGGAGGGGGTAGAGAGAGAGGAGGGGAGGGGAGGGGAGAGGTGGGGAGGGGGGAGGGTGGATGATGGGAAAGGCAGCGGAGCACAACAGACACTAGTATGGCAATTTGTAAATCAATGGATGTGTAACTGATGTGAATCTGCAATCTGTGTATGGGGTGAAGGTGGGAGTTCATAACCCACTAGAATCAAAGTGTGGAATATGATATGTCAAGAAATTTGTAATGTTTTGAACAACCCACAATAAAAAATTAAAAAAAAAAAAAAAAAAAAAAAGAATATATGGGGCTGAGACTGTGGCTCAGAGGTAGAACGCTTCCCTAGCATGTGTGAGGCACTGGGTTCAATCCTTAGCACCACATAAAAATAAATAAATAAAATAAAGGCATTCTGTCCATCTATAACTACACAAAACTTAAAATAAAAGAATATATGGGTGCATGGAATTTATTCTGTAGCCAAGTAAGTCAACAAAAGCTATATTACTTATATAAGAGCTAATGAACAGGCTTTGAGAAAACAGCCCCTAGGAGGGAGGAACCCTGGATTAAGACCTTTCCAAAGCATCCACATTGACTATACTGAAATGCCCAAAATAGACCATTTAAAATCCTTGTTGATAATAGTGGATCATTTTACCAATTGGGTAGAAGCTATCCCCCTGCCCAGTACTAATGCCAACAATGTGACCAAGGTCTTATCGGAATCTATAATCCCTCAGTTTGGTTTGATAGAAAAAATTGATTCAGATAATGGAAGCCACTTTAGGGTAACCATTATTAAAGAACGCATGACAATATTAAACATAAAATGGGAATATCACATTCGCTGGTACCCACCTTACTCAGGAAAGGTGGAAAAAATGATCCAAACTCTAAAGAGACAAATCACTAAGTTAATATTAGGAACAAAACTCCCCTGGACTAAGTGCCTCCCCATTGCTCTTCTTCAAATTAGAATGGCTCCATGAAAAGATGTAGGGTTAACCCCATATGAAGTGTTGTATGGGTTACCATATTTAGGAAAAACAATGGGTTTCCCCACCTTTGAAACAAAGGATCAATTTCTGAAAAATTGTATATTAGGTCTGTCTTCTACTTTATCATCCCTGCAATAACAGAGCCTCCTGGCATAGATACCACTTCTGGAATTCCCTGTACACCCACATTGACCAGGTGACTACATCCTGATCCAAGTTTAGATGGAAAACAAACTGGTCCCTGCTTGGGATGGGCCCTAGGAAGTCCTGCTCACGACTGATCCAGCTCTTCAGACCACAGAGCCAGGTTGTCCTCACTACACATGAGTAAAGGGAGCCTCCTCACCTTTTAATAGGGAGGAACACTGGTCCTCAGTCCAATATCTAGATTCCACCAAATTTGCTGTGAAAAGACTCTAATAATGTCCATAGTGATATGGAAAATGGCATCCTATAACTTGATCATTAATGTAATCCAGACTACCTCCCCTCTGGTTGTTACATTGGATGCCTGTGGAGATTTACACATTCAGGGGCAATTATCTGGGACAAACAGATACTGTTATTCAGCATATTCTAGAGAAATAAATCTCTGGAAATATGTTACCAAGGTTATTTTAGAAGTAAAGGATTTACAACAAACTCTTAAAATAGATTTTGAGTACCCTGAGACCAATGCCTGGGTGGAAGGGTTTAAATATTCTGTTTACACATTAAATAAAAGCAAATTTTAACGCTTGTGCAAGTTAACACAAGCTCAAGTGGTCCCATTCCCACTTGGCTGGACCTCAGACCTCTGGCCATGAGTTGTATGATATCCCTCTTTCAGGAAAAAGAGGGGAAACAGCTTGGGGAAATAACTCTTGCAAGACCTTGTGGTTGTTGTTCTCAGCAGTTAAGGGCTAAAGATTCCAACTTCTTTCCCTTGGAACCACTCATACCTCTTGTCTCTCTTGGGGGCACAGAGGGAGGAACAATTTGCCTTCTTGGGAAATACATCTGGATGCAATTAAAGTTGGTCCTTTGAGGAGATATCTAATCAAAAAGCACTTGCTATAGGCACAGCCAGTGTCTGGTGGTATTGTGGAGGGCTGTTACTTGAGACCTTATCTATCTGACAATTGGAATAGAACCTGAACTTTTATTCAATTGGCTATCCCTTTCCCCCAGCATTTCTCAGATCAAAGCAATCCCAGTTCTTTGAGAAGAAGAGAGATCTCTCTTCCCTGGGGTCACTTCCTTGAGAGGTTGGTTCCTAATGAGTTCAAAGACGGAAATCAGACAACAGCAAGTTTTGAAACAATTTTCTTTTGGTGGTCTTCTATAAATAAGAGGGTAAATTGGATTAATTACATTGATTATTATCAACAAAGGGTTATTATACAAGAGAATTTCTCAAAGAAATTACAAAAAATAGATGCTACTAATAGGATGATATGGAAAGAACTAATCACATTTATTATTATTGCATTGATTGTTGAATTGGGAGTAATGACTTACGGTTAGATATTGCCCAATTCCATGTATGGGAGGACTTGTTCAACCATTGACAGAGTTCTCACCAAACAAAGTCTAGTCATATATCAAAATAACCTTCCTATGTTAGATACAGTTCAACATGAAAGTCAAAAGATGTCATCCAAATTTGAAGAAAAGGATTTAGATGGATCATATAAGAGGGGGAAACTGTAAGATTTATGTTTTCTTTTCTATCAAAGTTAAACCTGTAATGCAACACAGGCGTGTTTACAGTAACTTGGAGGTTTCAAGGGTATGAAAGAGCCATCTTAAGTTAGAGAACCATGTGGTCAAAATGGAGCCATCTTAAATGAGAGAATCATGTAAGCAGAAGAGAGTCATCTTAAATTTGGGGATCATATGACCAGAATGGAGCCATTTTTAAAATTTTCTAACAGGTGCCCGATCACACTGTAGCCCTTTTCAGTGCCACCTATTTTAAAATTAGCTAATCGAGTAATTGTATACTCCCACCCCAACTCTTCCCATCCGTTGCCAGGGGCAGCACCTCTGCTGCCCGCCCAGGGGTTGCATTGCGGGTTGGATCCCCTTTGGAGCGCACCCTTCTGCAGAAGTGCATTTGCGCCTTTTGGACCCACTTACGATTGATTGATTTCTTGTGGTTGTTATTTCTAACATTACCAAGGGCGAACAGGCTGTGTGTTTTCAGTCTGTTAGGTATTTATTGATATGCCAAGGTCTTAACCCACGCGTTATTTTGTCCCAATTTTAGAGACTCATATGCAGCACACTCTTCTACAGGACCGCACCTAGCACCACACCACGAAGCAGCCTTCCCGGGTACTTCTCGCCCGGCAACTGCAGTGGGTGCAGAGCGCTGATGGGCGCGGAGTGTCCACAAGGACAAAACTCAAAGAGGCTGACGTGGCTTCGGAGCAGACACGCGAAGGGGACACTTTGGGCCCCGTTTCCCCGCTTCTACCTGGTGCTATAGGCAAAGAGTCCAGAGGCAGGTAGCCTCAACAGCGAAGGGAGGGTCTCAACTATTTCTAGACTCTGGGTAGAGACCACTCACACTATCAGCCTCCTTTATCGCGCTTCCCGGGTCCCGCCCTCGGGATGGATCGCAAGAGCCACAGTCCGCACAGTCCCGCCCGCACCTCGTCCCCGCCCGGCCCGGGCGGTTGTTGTGTACAAGTTCTCCGGGTGCGGTCTCCAGCCCGGGAAGATGTTGGCTGCGGCTGCAGCAGCTGAGACGATGGCAGCGCCTGCGGGCAGCAAGAGATGGAGGCAGCGGGACCCGGACGTAACCGGGACCGGGAGACTGAGGTCTGGGTTCGGTCTCCCAAGGCTCCTGGTGGTGCTCCCGCCGCTGCTGCTGCTCCTGCTGCTCCCGCTGTTGCTACTCTTGCTGCTGCCCCGAGAGGCTGGGGCGGCGGCGGCGACAGGATCAGGCTCACTTGTATCCGAGGCCAAGAAATGTGATCAGCCCTGTGTCAACCGCGGCCGCTGTGACCCTGGCACCGGCCAGTGCATCTGCCCCGCCGGCTGGGTGGGCGAGCAATGCCAGCACTGCGGGGGCCGCCTCAAGTGAGTGGGGATGGTGTTGGAGGGTGGGGCGTGGTGGGGAGACTGGGGGCGAGAGGTGCTTAAGACTCCTACAGCCAGAGGTGGATGCGGGACAGAAAGTCGGGAGAGGGGGTGCCCCAGCTCCATTTGATGGTCATTTGCTTCCGGGAAGATCACTATCTCTGGCTTGTTTTTTTCCTGTGGCGGAAGGTGAAAAGGTGCAAGGCAGTAGTGGTGGTGCCCCCAAAGTTTTTGGGTGCTGTGGGTTAAATTGGAAGAATGCTTTGGATTCCAAAGACTATCAGAGCTAGTTTTGGAAACAGCCTATTTTTAAAAAATTTCTTTGGTTAGAGGTGGACACAACGTCATTATTTTACTTTATGTGGTGCTGAGGATCGAACCCAGTGCCCCACGCATGCTAGGCGAGTGCTTTGCCTCTGAGCCCCAGCCCCAGCCCAACAGCCTATTTTTGATAAATGAGATATCAAGAAAAAGGTGAGTGAGCCAGTTCTTAACCAAATACTTCATTTGAACCTTCCCTTTTTCTCTAGATCCTAATAAGTTCCCCAACTGCGGAGGTGTGGGATGCTCTGAGGAAGCGAGGCCCCTGGAGTGATGTATTGGTGGAGATATAAAGGAAAGGGTAGGCGTGAGATTTTAGGGATAGAAGACTAAGTGGTTGTTGACTGAAGGAAAGTGAAGAAGCTAGCCTTTGGAAGCTCACTGGCCAATGGCATATTAGAACAGGGTCTGTCCTGGAGAGGGGATGGAAAGCTGTTCCTGTTTACTTTGGTTTCTGAACATATGGAGTTCCTGCTGCCGCAGTCTGGCTGGGCACAAATGCCGCAGTCTGGCTGGGCACACAATCACGAGCCACCACACAGCTTGTAGATTCAAACAGCAACTCTTTATTCCCGAACTCACACCAGCCGTCTACAATCACGTTTTGGGGAAATCCACGTTCTCTGCCCAAATCCACCTCCACTGGGCTTCTATCTCCAAAATATACTGTCTGAATCCCGTGAGAACTCAAGGGGAACTCAGGCAGCAGGATACGCCCTATTCCCAGCAGGAATAATCTTAAACCTTAAACCTGGAACCTAAACTGGGAACGCCCTAAACAAGATTATCTTAAAACCGGGAACACCCTAATCTGCCTTGGTCCTTGAGCAAGGTTAAGTACATTCAATGTCACTGCAACATGGGGTACGCTGGCAAGGAAATTGTCATACTTACTTGGCTAATGGCTCCCAGCATCTCCCCCCTTCTGATTAATTAAACAACAAGCAATGTGGCTTAAGGACCGTGCCTGCTAGGTTGTCCAATTCAACATATGGTTCTTACCCGTCATCGGAAAACTGACCTTTAGGCGTCAGCCTCCTGTCTTAGGTTGATACCACTGCAATTGAATCATACCCGTCACTGACTACCGGTCCAGCATACGCCATTGGCCCCCAAATTTTAGACCATTACTAGCAGAAGGGAGGAGGATACAGAAATGCCACGACACCAAGCCAATTGACGGCTCCTTGGGAAAAAATTGCATCACTGGTGACACCATCAGCAAAGATATGCCAGCATTACCACAATTCGCTGCACAAAACGATAGTTACATAGTCCAGGCAAGTTCTGCAAGCAGTTCAAAGCAGAGGAATCTATCAATATGTCCATTTCCTCCCAAAATCTGTCTCCTCCCAAAGTAAGTTGACTCTTTGATTGAGCATTACTTGTGAGTTCTTCACCGGCACTGGGATGGAGATAGGAATTCTGGCAATGATGCTAAAGAGACATTATCCTGAAAAGAATTATTAAATATAATGAAAAGGAAAGGTGAAAGTAAACAAACAGATCTGTTAACCTACTTTAAAAACAATCCTTAACAGCTTTTTACCTAATTTAAATTAGTAAACAAACAGATCTGTAACCACCTTTAAAAACAATCCTTAACAGCTGTTTACATAATTTAAATTAAACCATTTAAATCACGTGAATAAAAAATAATAATAATTCGGATCCATTTTTCATGAGCGCTCCTCATATAAGAAATATGGACATACGCACATACAGACATACAACACAAAACACAAGAGGTACACAAACGTACAACACATAAGAAAATAGTAAAGGCCTTGTAGCTTACTAGGTGAAATCTCCATTGCAATGTTTAAAAACTCCACAGTCAAAAAATAAAACTGATCAGAAAAACATTAACCTAGGTTTGTATGAGCTCAAAAAATAAAAATAGAACTTCATGTATGTGGAAAAATCCAATAATAAAATAGCTATTGAAAAAAGCATCCTGGTTAATCACTGTCGCAGATGTAAGAATGGCCAAGCTGGAGTTCTGGATATCAGCTGTTATGGATTTGAGTCAAATCATCTTCTTTTCGATCTGTAGAAACTGTTTTAGTTAATCTCTCTGGAATCCAAATGGGCTGCTGTTCTCCCTGTGGAAAAACACAAACAGACCCCGACTCCAGACAATCACTGGGTCAGGACCTTTCCATTGTCCTGTTAGAATATCTTTCCAAAGTACTTTAGGCTTATGTACATTTTTTGGATACATGTGTCTTTCCGCAGCACTAAGTTCTGAAGAATCCAAATTTAAAAAGTTTAGAGTAAAAAGGGTTATTTTAAGTTTATCTTTGGGGCATATATACCCCTTAAAGATCATCTTCTAGTTTTCCTTTAAGGTTAGTACATTCACCCTTAGTTGCTTTTTTCCTCCTAGTTTTTTTTCTTCCTATTTTGTGGGTTTAAAATTCTATCTTCCTACATCTTTCTATCTTCCTACATCTTCTTTATCTTTTTCTTTTTAACTTTCTATACTTCTGTGTTTAAAGTTTTTCACTTTAAATTTTTAATCTTCTATCTAAATATCTTTTATCCTATTATCTTCCCATTTTTTTAAAGTAATGCCTTTAAGATTAAGCTTCTTTCCTACGCATCATGAAGGCATTTAACCACCTTCAATTAACCTTTTAAAGCCTTTTAATTATCATCTATACTGTACTTTTAAATGTACTTTTTCACCACCTACAGCTTCACTCTTTTAAACGAGGCTTAGATTCTGTTTAAATCGCTTCAATGTTAGTTTACATGGCTGCCCTTCAACCAAAGGCTTTTTTTTTTAACTCCATGAGAAGCTTTGTCTCAATCTGCCATGTACAAATACCTTTTTCTTCTTTCTTCCTTTCTCAAGCTTTTAAAGTAAGTCTAGTTTCCTCAAAATCTTTTTAAATGGCATTTTACAACTTTTTACTTTACCACACAGAGATTATCTCATCTAGAAACATTTCTTTTTCCTTTAACCTTTTATATTAAAATATATTTCCACATCTTGAATCTTTTTCTATCTTTTTTAACCGTTAACCCTTTTTATAAATTCACATTTTGAGACAACTCTTATAAAATTTCTGATTTAGACAAATTACTCCACTTTAATAAGATGAAAGACTTTCATGTTTTTTATGATACTATAATACTATAATTGAAACCCAACTGAAAATTTTTCTACTCTTTGTATATAAATTACACATGATAGAATCTTAACTCTTAGTAACCTTGTTTTAGCAAAGACACAGACACAAAGCAATATTAAACATTTTTCCATTTACCAATTTATGAAAACACACATAATGTTTAAATATATTACCTTATGGAACTTAATAAGTAAAGAGTGGTTGCTGTTTCAACATTTTAGCTTTGTAAATTAATCAGATGTCTGTAAAAACCAAGATCTTAGACAAATGTAGTAAACAGAACTAGTCATCTCTTTCTTTGAAGAAAAATCCTTCTACAGGATACCATGATGGTCCCATTGATATACTTAATAACTTGTCTTTAAAAAGCCATGGGCTACATTTTTGTATTGTATCAACATATGCCCTAATTGTTCTTGGTCTCACTGGGGTGCCTCCTTCCTCTAACAATTTATCTTGCTCGGAGGCGAACAACTTCAAACCTTGAGTCAACCATTTTCCCCAGTTTGCCCGAGAAAGTTCTAGGAACAGGCAACTTGAAATAAAAACAAAATAAATCAAAACAATAACACATTGTTTTTTGAAATGTTCACCCATTCTTTCTCTCTTCCTCAAGGGTGAGAAATTTCACTTACCTCAAGCTTCAGAAGTCCCCGCACGGGACGCCAAATGCCGCAGTCTGGCTGGGCACAAATGCCGCAGTCTGGCTGGGCACACAATCACGAGCCACCACACAGCTTGTAGATTCAAACAGCAACTCTTTATTCCCGAACTCACACCAGCC
>NW_026694287.1:0-18173 GCF_021218885.2 Marmota monax | reverse complement strand
ACCAATTGGAAGAGGCCCAGGCTCTCACCAATGTTAGGAATGGACCCAGGTGAGCAGGGTCTACACCCCACTGAATCACAGTGTGTGCAGCTTGTGAGCACCAACCTCCCAGGGACGTCCTTGTCACTACACAGTCGAGAGCAAGGTACATGGAGAAATGTGGAGCTCAGTCATGAGTCACCCAAAGTCTTCCAGCACCTAATGAGCTTTGGGTCTAAGGGAATCTGCTCTGAATGACACAGATTGCAACATTCAGATGTTCCATCAAACTCTGGAACCCCAAAGCTGAACATAGCTTATGGTGACTGTACATGTATTTTGATTATAATTCTGTAACTTAGGGTAAGATATAGGTGTGGATAGCCTGCATTTTTGTGGTCTGTTCACACACACACACACACACACACACACACACACAGCCATTAGCATTCTAGCCTTTGGGGCGTGAGCCTGGTCACCAGTTCTCAAAGCCCTCTGTCATGTGTGAATACATCCTGCTCCCTGGAAAGCCCCACCACATATCACCCTGACTTCAGGGCTCCTTGGGCCTGGTGACATGCACCCCAGGCAGAGAATTGACCTTCCTTAGGGCACAGCCATTAGCCTCCCCCAGAGCAAGGTGTCTGCCCTCCCTCCACATCCTGGACACAAGCCTCACCATAGGAAGATGCACAATGAGGCCCCAGGTTGAACCACAGACCTGGTCACTCACATTCAGGGTCTTCTCCAACTGGAAGGGGTTTTCTAGGATGGGAACCTGCTCTGGGGAACGTGGGGACATCCTGGTCCTTCTTCCTTTTGCTGGAGGCTCCCAGATGTGAGGTCTCAGGGATTCGGGGAGGAAGACTTGGGGCAGCTGCATCTGAGTTCAAGACTCACTCTGGTTCTCTGTCCCCAGGGTTGTCTCCCTGATGCAGCTACAAGAGTGGGGACCTGAGTGGTGAAGCCCTAGTAGACATTGTCCCTAACCTAGGATGTTTCTGGATTCTCCATCACCAGTGGTTACTGCTGGAGGTTCATCCATCAGCCTCCTGCGGTTGCTGCAGTGAATGGGGCTCACTGATGGTAATGGAGGCACAACTTATAACCCCTCCCTGAAGAGTCGAGTCTCCATGTGCAGAGACCATGTAAGGACCAGTTCTCCCTACAGTTGAGATCTGTGACCGACCAGGATGTGGCTGTGCATGACTGTGCAGGACCACAGTGAGGGTGTTGTAGGGACAAATGAGGCAAGGCACCGACGATAGCAGGAAACAGTTTTATTTGGCTGCAGCCAGGTTCAGAGGGCACAGCTTTTGCTGTAATCAATCAATCCTCTGAATCCTGAGTTCAGGTAGTTTCAGAGTTTTATACCCACCGTGTAAGGGGAGAGGCTCAGAAGTTCACATAAAAGCATCTTTTTTCCCCCACTGTTCTGGGCAAGTTAACTATTCAAGGACCACACCTGAGAAGGGGGGAGCTTCTTCTCCCCTTTTTATTCTCCCCCTGCCAGCTGTTACCATGGAGCCCAGTTGATAACTTCTCTTATCTTAAAAATGTAGACATCTCTGTGAAGCTCAGCTCAGGGCAGAGGCCTTGTTTGCACATTTCTTCAAAGTACTATGCTGGATATGTTTGTGAAAAATAGTAATGGGGTGTCCAGCACCTGGAGTGCTGATATCTTCTCAGCCAGTGGTCAAGTATACAGGGAGACACAAAAATAGGAAGTTTATCTACATGGAACTCTTTTGCAGAGACTCTTTTGCTGACAGTGCTAAAATCAGTCTAGGTGAAGATTTCTGGAGAGGCCCAGTTAAGACTTTTCAGTGGAGAAAGGGGGTACCACTTCAAGAGTACTTCAGGGTGACCTCAGACACAAGCCTCCCTGCTTGGTAGTGAAGAACAAACAGGGGCATTAGGACCAGCAGGGAGATCAGGACCAGCAGGGGGTCAGAATCAGTAGCAGAAAATCAGGACCAACATGGGAAGCTCAGACCAGGGGTGGGGCTCAGGACAAGCAGGTGCACTGGGGAACCATGAGCGACAGGAAGAGACCAAGGAGCAGGTGCAGAGAGGAAGCTGGGAGTGAGGGGCTTCCTGGAGGCCTGTGGGGTTTCCTCTCCTTCTCTACCTTATAGAACCTCAGAGAACCTGCAATGCACCTGCTGTGGAGGACCTGGGGAATGTCCAAGCCCCTGGCATGGAGCAGACTCTTTGATAAATTTTCCTGCATTTATAAGTACATGTTTTCTTCATCTCATTCTTATTAATTTCTCTGAGAGGCAAACACCACTTGTACACAACTGAAAGTAGACTGCAGTCTGCACAACTCAAGGGCCTTTGGAGAATGGAAGCATCAGAGTCATTACCATCATCTGAGGGTCAGTCTGCTGTGTTGTCATCAAGAGGGACAGCTGCATGCAGGACTCTGTGTCTCTGATTAAGAATGAGGGCCTCATGCCTGTCCTCGTGCTCTGAGGACTTCCAACCCCTGCTGCACCATTGGACAATCCTGGGGAGGCAGGAGCATAGGTCTGGGTGCCTGAGCATGGCATGTTGGTCAGCTCAGGACACCTGGTCCACCCATCACCCAGCACTCTCCCTCCTGGGAGGAGAGCCCTCCTGATCCCTCCTGCTGGCTCTGCTGGGTCTTCAGGGTGAGCGTGCTGCCCACAGCCACCCTCTGGGTGAGGACAAACAACTGCTCCTGTGTCAGCCATGGCCATGTGCCTCTTGTCTCACCCCCTCCCTCTCCTGACCTTGCTCACCACCACAGCCACTGTCCAGCTCTGCCCCTGTGAGGCCAGCTTCTTACATGGACAGGAGAATGAGGCCAGGAAGAGGCTGTCCTTCAGGCCTGGCCTTTTCTCCTAGCACTGTAACCTAAATTGGGTTCCTCAGCTGTGCACCCCTGTGGCAAATGCCTGAGGCCACCAACAAATGAAGGGGAGCTTTCCTTTGGCTCCTGACTTCCAGTGCTCTAGTCCATGAAGAGAGGAGTCCACTGCATTCACACCTTTCCTGGGTGTGCCAGGGGCAATGCAGAGAGCCCACTGTGGGGACAGTCACTCACCTACTTTGAAGGACTCCAAAGGGAGAGAAGCAGAGATGGGGTCTGACAGTCCCCTTGCAGGGTCTTTCCACAGTGATTGACAGATATTCCATGAGTCCCCATGTCCTAAGGGTTCCCCACTCCCCAACAGCCCAAGGGTCTGAAGAACATCCTTATCACATGGAATTTTGAGAGGACAAAGATGCACACTAGTCATTCTATCCCAGGACACAAAGCTTTCTCATCCATCTCATAATGCAGGACACATTCAGTCCTCTTCCTTGAGTCCCTAAAGGCACAAATACTTCATCTTAGCTCAGAAGTCCAGTGAAAAGACTCCCAAAGATTCGGGGAAACCCTACTGTGTGCCTGAAAATCAAAGAGGGCTTCCATATTCCCATGTTTTATGTGAGGGCTCTTGGCAGCAGGGACTCTGACCCCTGACCCCCATCTGAACTCCCAGCCCTTCATTTCAATATTCATGTAACCCTCCCTGACCCTGTAGCTCTCACAGTCTGCCCCCTGCAAAGCCAGCATGGTGTGGCTGAGGACAAGGTCACCCTCAGCAGGGAGCAGGTCCTGGCCACCCTTGAACCAGGGCTGGGGAACCTCTGAGCCCCTTGCTGGCTGAACAGGGGAAACCATGCCCTGGGCAGTCCTGGGTCAGGAGCCCAGAGCTCTCTCCCACAGGCCCTGCCCTGGAGGGTCTTTCAGATCCTCATCTCTGCCTCTGAGCTGGGGAAGCTGGGCCTTGTTGATCCCTGGGGTCCTGACACCACCCTCCATCCTCTGGGTGCAAAGCCCTGGGCTGCTCCCAGTGGAGCTGCTGGCCTCCCCCTCCTGGCCACAGCTCCTGGGCAGCACCACAGGTGTGCTGCTCTCCTGGCCCAAGTGCAAAGCCCCAGCTCTGCCTGCACTGCCCCTCTCTGCCCCTCCCTGTCCTGCACATAGCCTGACATCAGTCAGGGGGTCACAGGCCAGGGCCTCACCTGTGCCCTTGAGATTGTCCAGCCCACAGACTGCTCCAGCCTGAGTGAGCCCAGCTCCCACCAAGTGTGGATCATCCATGAAATGGGACTCTGAGGATGCGACGATGTGTGTCCACCTGTGAGTTGTAGGAGGTTCAGGGGACCACACCTGTCCAGGGTAAGAGCAGAAGCCTAAATACTCAACTTGCTCTTGCAAGATATGAGCTGTTGGGCACAGTGGATCACCACTCAAGCTCCTGTGTGATTTCAGAACTGCATCATCGAATTCACCCTGATCCCTCTGTCCTGATTATGTACATGTGGAAAACACGTTAATGGATGATGTAGGCAGAATGGAAAAATACACAAAAGCAGTTTTATTTTCCAAAATGCTGCTGTGTGCTCCTAACTGCACCTGACGCTCACCTCTACTCTAAATTCTCCTCTAGGAGGCCTCCATCCAGAGCTGCTATATAGCAGGAGGACATGCAAATAGGGCCTCCCTCTGCTCATGAAAACCAGCCCACCTGACCCTGCAGCTCTGCACAGGAGCCCAGCCCTGGACTCCCAGCTCAGCCCACTCAGTGACCAGGACTGAACACAGCTGCTCACCATGGAGAGTGTGCTCAGCTGGGTTTTCCTGGTGGCTGTTTTCAAAGGTAATGAATGGAGAACCAGAGATCCTGAGTGTGTGTGTGGACAGGAGTGAGAGGAAGAGTGGATGAGTGCCAGTGTCCTGACCAGGCTGCCTCTGTGTTTGCAGGTGTCCAGTGTGAGGTGCAGCTGGTGGAGTCTGGGGGAGGCCTGGTGCAGCCTGGGGGTTCCCTGCGACTCTCCTGTGCAGCCTCTGGATTCACCTTCAGTGACTACTGGATGCACTGGGTCCGCCAGGCTCCAGGGAAGGGGCTAGAGTGGATCTCAAGCATTAGGTATGATAGTAATTCCATATACTATGCCGAATCTGTGAAGGGCCAATTCACCATCTCCAGAGACAACTCCAAGAACATGCTGTACCTGCAAATGAGCAGTCTTAGAGCAGAAGACACAGCCACCTATTACTGTGCAGGAGACACAGTGAGGGGACCTCAGGGTGAGCCCAGACACAAACCTCCTGCAGGGTGCCCAGGTCCAGCAGGGGGCGCTCAGCATACAGGACCTCAGAGTCAGACAGGAGCAGGTGCAGAGGCGGTGATGGTAGATTTCCTTCATCTGGAGGCCCCTCCTCTTCATGTACCAGCTTTCTAGGAGAGCTCTCTGGACATATTTTTCCTGCTAATCTCTTATATCTCTGAAGAGAACAATTTGGGTTTTTAATTTATACTTTCTTTTTTCATTGTTGCATCATAATTATAAATAATACTGCATTTCAAATGGACACAGCTACACAATCATGGGATATAATTTCTCCACTTCTGTCCCCTGCCATCTCCCTTTCCCTCCCTCCTCTTTACCCCTCCTTCCTGACCCTCTTTCCCTTTCTTTTCTCGACAGGTCTTTTCTATAATTTGGTTTCAGTAGTGCCTCTTAGAGCACATAAAGGGGACATCCACTGTGCCATCCTCACACAGGACACAGGAATGCTTCTTCAGTGTCATTCCACTGCTTGTCCCATTTCTGTTCCCCTACCTCACCCTTGATCCCCTTCCTCTCCTCCTGCTCCCTCTTCTGTTTCCAGGGGACTCCTCCCAGGACTTTCCCCTTTTGTGATCTGCAATTCACATTTGAGATTTAACACTTGACATTTCTTCCTCTGATTCTGGCTTAATAAACTTGATATTCTCCAGTTCCATCCATTGACCAAGAAATGCCACATTTTCCCTCTTCCCTGTGGCTGAGTGAAACACTGTTCTGTGTATACACCACCTTCCCTTTATCCACTCATCTGTTGATGGACATCTGGGAAAGTTATGTAATATGGCTGTTTTCAGGCCCACTGGTATAAACACTGATGTGGCTAGATAGCAGTGCTGTGCTGATTTTGGGTCTTTTGGATAAATACCGAGGAGTGGCAGCTGGGTCACATCGTGGCTCCACTCCTGGTCTTCATGAAATGTCCTTTCTGCTTTCTAGAATGGCAGCACTAATTTGAAGTCCCAGCAATAACACCTCCGTACACCTCTTTCCCACATCTTTGCTGACATTTGTTATTATCTGTGTTCTTGATGGTCGCCTTCTGATTGGACTGAGATGAATTCTCAATGAAGTTTTGCTGGGAGCCATTAGCCAAGTAGTTATGACAATTTCCTGGCCAGCGTACCCCATGTTGCAGTGACATTGAATGTAAGTGACCTTGCTCAAGGACCAAGGCAGATTAGGGTGTTCCCGGTTTTAAGATAATCGTGTTTAGGGCGTTCCCAGTTTAGGTTCCAGGTTTAAGGTTTAATATTATTCCTGCTGGGAATAGGGCGTATCCTGCTGCCTGAGTTCCCCTTGAGTTCTCACGGGATTCAGACAGTATATTTTGGAGATAGAAGCCCAGTGGAGGTGGATTTGGGCAGAGAACGTGGATTTCCCCAGAACGTGATTGTAGACGGCTGGTGTGAGTTCGGGAATAAAGAGTTGCTGTTTGAATCTACAAGCTGTGTGGTGGCTCGTGATTGTGTGCCCAGCCAGACTGCGGCATTTGTGCCCAGCCAGACTGTGGCAAAGTTTCAATTTGCATTTCTTGATTTCTAGGACTATTGAGAATGTTTTCCTATATTTGTTGGTCACTTACATTTCCTCTCTTGAGGAATATCCAATTAGCTCTTTCCCATTTATTTATTGGGTTATTTGGTCTGGTCATTAAGTATTTGGGGTTCAATATATATTCTGTGTATTTGTGCCCTATCTGGGGAGCACATGACAATGATGTCCCATTCCCTGGGCTCTCTCCTCACACTGTGGCTGTATTCCACTGCTGTGCTGAAGGTTTTAATTTGATAATGTCCCACTTACTGATTCCTGGTTTTGTCCTTGCACTTTAGTGACCTGGTTGAGGAAGTCAGTGCCTGTGTCAGTACAGAGGAGGGTTGGTGCAATATTTGATTCTAGCCATTGCAGAGTGTCCAGTCTAATTAGTCGATTTTTTTATTAATTTTGAGTTGATATTTTACAGGGTTAGGGATAGTGACCTATTATATTCTTTTACATATTGATATTCATTTTTCCCAGCACTCTCTCTTGAAAAGCCTGTAATTTCTGCAATATGATTTTGGAAACTCTGTCAAGTGCCATATCAGTGCACTTAGGTTGGTCTGTCTCTGTACCTCCTACTCTGTCCCCTTGGTCTCCATGTCTGCTTTGGTGACAGTGTCATGCTGGTTTAGTTACTGCAGCTCTGTCAAGTAATTAGAGGTCACATGTTGTCATCTCCAGGTTCACTCTTCCTGCTTAATCACTTTGCCTACTGTGTGTTTGTGATTTCTCCACAAAAATATTAGGACACTTGTCTGGTTCTTCTAAGAAGGTTGTTGGTATTTGTTGGAGATTTCACTGAATCTGTGTGACACTTGAGATAGTTTGGCCATTTGATTTTATTAATTCTGATGATAGCAGAACATGGGAGGCCTTTCCATCTCTAAATTCTTCAAATTCTTCCTGAGTTACTCACTATTTCCATTGTAGAGATCTTTCACCTCTCCGGTTAAATTTTTTATAAGTTCTTTTAAGATCATTTAGGATGGGACCAATTGCTTGATTTCTTTCTCAGATGAGTCATTTTGGAAATATAGGAAAGTGGATTATTTATCTGTGCATGATGTATTTAGCTCTATTGCTACAGTTGTTTATCAGATCTAGAAGCCTTCTGGTGGAGATTTTGGTTCTCCTAGATATTGGATCCCATCACTAGCAAGCAGCATATTGAGAGTTCTTTCTTTCCTCTGTAACACTTTAATTTCTTTGTCTTGCCTGATGGCTCTGGTTAGAGGTTTCAGGGACAATGGAAACAAAACCAACTTTCAAATAAACTAAGAGATGTTTTTTAGAAAACATAAAGAAGATTGAAAATCCCCTGACAAACTAAAGAAAATAAAAAGAAGAAGAGCCAATCAATAGAGATAAAACAGAAGATATTTCTACTGAAATCAAGAAATTAGAAACTATTTTTAAAATCATCCTCCAGAAAACTAGAAAAATGTAGAGAAATTGGCAAAATTCTAAATGCATGTGAACTAGACAAATTGAAGCACAAGAATCTACAAATCTCAAACAGAAAACTATGAAGCAATGAAGCTGAACAGCCATTAAAGACCTTCCACAAGAGGAGAGCCCAGAAGCAGAATGATTTGCAGTTGATTCTAAGAGAGTTTAACAAAGAGATGAGGCCAACCTCCTCATGTTGTTCCATGAAATGAAAAAGAAGGAAACACTGAAAATATCCTTCTGTGAAGCCAGTAATACCCGGATACCGAAACCAGACATAGAGACATCCATAGAGGAGACTTCAGACCAACATCACTGGTGAACAGAGATGAGAGACTCCTTAATAAAATATTGGCACCCTGCACTCAAGGACACACGAGAAGGTGGGGACCATGATCAGTGGGTTTCTCCACAGGGTCGGGAGGTTGGCTCAACATACAGATCAATAATGTCATATCCATCTGTGAGTGACCACATGAATAGAGGTGGGGACAAGAGTCACACCATCACATCAACAGACGGAGAACAAGAATTTTACAGAGTCCAGTACTTCATCATGTTTAAAAGACAGGAGAAACTAGAGGTACAAGTGCCTTTCCTCAACCTCATCAAGGGTACATGTGACAAACCCAAGGCCACTACCATACTAAATGGAGATGACCTTAAAACAGTTCCTCCAAGCTGAGGACAGGACAAGGATGTCCACTCTCCCACTCTGATTCTGTGGGGTCCCTGCACTGCACACATTGACACAGGAGCATTGTCACAGGAACAACATGCAGAGCAGCATTATTGAGGCTCAAGTGACTGCTCTGTGGTCACCAGGGTCAGAGGTGAGGAAGCTCTTTTCATCAACTCAGAGAGATTTCAGGGGGATTCACTGATTAGGACCACCCTCAGGATTCTGTGTAGAGCAAGCACCGAGATTGTCCAGGGTTCATACGATGGACACTGGGTGAACCTCAGGCCCATGGTCCTCCTGGCTCCCAAGGAGTCCCTGAGACTCAGCACTGTCCTCTGGCACTTCTGCTCTTGTAAATAGAAGGTGAGGGGCTGAGGATCAGGTGAGGTTCCAGCAGGGGGACAGGTAGCCCATCTGGGTCACCACAGCAGCTGAGCACTAGTGAGTGGCAGGGGAACCTCTGACCAGTCTGCTCACTAGTCCTGTCCTTGCCAAAGTCTGCCCACCCCAGACCTGGCACCTGAGAACAGGAGCCTGACTGCCCAGGTCCTGCCTGAGACTCCAGGTGGCCCTGCCCTGAATTGTCCACAGCAGCCCTCTGTGGGGCAGAGAGGAGGCCTCATGACATCCAGGGAGCAAGTGTGTCGAATCTTGTGCCAGGAGCTGCTGAGAGGGTGACTCAGATGTCCTCCACTGCTGCCCTGCTGAGCTCTGGCTTAGAAAACAGCCACCACCATGACCAGCACAGCCAAGAGCTCTCTGCTGTGGAAGCCCTCACCAGGGCAATCAGGACACAGCCTAGGGGACTCCAGACCCCAAGGGCCATTAGAGTTAGAGTCAAGTTCTCTACTTGGTCCTGTGGCCATAGCCTCCCTCCTAAACAATCCCCCTGAACCAATTTGCTGTTGCTATTTGTACAACTGCCAGGGAAGTGAACAGGAAGTACCTGCTTCCACACTTAAGTGGATGGCCAGACGTAGAGCACACATGTCCCCCTCAATGTCAATACATCAGAAGGACAGAGGTTAACAGGTCCCCCAAGTAGAGCCAGCATGGACCCCTTCACTTGTCCATGTTGACAAGGCTCATCCTCCTTCCTGGTCATCCTCCCTCCTGGTCATCCTCCTTCCTGGTCATCCTCCTTCCTGGTCACCCTCCTTCCTGGTCATCCTCCTTCCTTGTCATCCTCAGCACTTGGAAGAGGCCCAGGCCCTCACCATGACCTCTGGCCCATGAAGCAGGAGCAGGGCTGCTGGCCCCTCAGCTGTGGCTGTGTCCTCTGACTCTCTCCTGTGGTATTTATAACTGTGGGTGCACTGTAGGGAAACAGAGCACTGGAGTTGGTTTCCATAGTGATTCAGACCTGGATCAGGACCCCCATTTCTGTGGGCAGCCATTCCCCTTCCTGCCCTTCTCCCTCCCTGCTCCCCTCCTGGGCTCTGTGGTCTTTCTTCTATGTGTTGCACATGTCTGAGTTGGAGGTTCATGGATGTTCATGAAGGTGGAGTTCACTGTGCTCCTTCACATCAGCTCACAGCATAGATGGTGAGTTCCCTTCTGCTCTCCTCTCTTTAACCCTCTGCCCACCCACAGGCCCTTCCTGGACCCACTGATCTCCTTCTCTATTCACATCACCCTCCTCTCCTCTCCCTCTTCTCCAGCTTCGTCAATTGGGAGAGAAGATGGGCCCTTGGCTTCTGCGTCTGGCCTCCTTCATCAGCTTGATGGTCCCACTTCCACCTGTTTCCCAGCAAATGCTGTCACTCCATTGTCTTCCTGGCTGAAGACCCACTGTGCACAGACTCCAAGCTTTCTTCATCTACACCAGCCCCTGTAGGGTGCAGCCCGTCAGAGCTTCTGCTGGAAAGTTGACCATTTCATCTTCTTCATGAAGAGCCAGTGTTGCTTCTCTCCTGGGAAATCCTTCAAGACCTTGTTTTCCCATGAGATCTTGGGCCCAGGAGATGCCAGCCCTGGCAGATGCCCACAGGCCTTCCCTGAACAAGGGCATAACCACTTGGGCACTGCTAGGATGGTTCAGGGGATTCCTAGAGAACTGCCCAATCCCTGCATGAAAAGTTACTCCATCCCCATGTTGAACCTGTCCCCAGGGGATAATATCTACCTGTTCCTCCATCCTCATGGTGGCCCAGACCCCAGGGGACAACATCTGACAGGTCCCTCTATTCACATGCTCTCCCTGTCCCCAGTTGATTCTGTGTGACCTGTTACCCCTCCCCGTGCTCACTCTATCTCAAGTTGATAATATATAACATATTGCTGCCTCTGCATGCTAAACCTGTCCACAGGGCATGATATCAGAGCTGTTACACCATCTGATACTTGACTGTCCCCAGGTATAATATCTACCTGTTACTGTATTACCATGCTGCCCTGTCCCCAGTGGATAATATCTGACCTGTCCCTCCATCCCCGTGCTGGTTAGTCCACAGTAGATGACATCTGACCTGTTACCCCATGCTGGCCTGTACCCAGTGGATGTTATCTGAACACTTACTCCTTCCCCACGCTGGTCCTGTCCACAGTGGATACTATCTGGCCTCATAACCCATCTACACACTGGCCCTGTCCCCAGTGGATACTATCTGATGTATAACCTGATCCCCATGCTTGCCTATCTACAGTGGTGATACCTGATCTGTTACAGCATCCCCATTTGGCCTGTCCCAGTGGATAATATCTGCATGTATAAAACTAACCCTACCTAATTCAGTTAGAGTGGCATTGGCTGTCCTTAATAATTCATATGCTCCTCTGGTGAAGCCATCTGCCCTTGGCCTTGTCTTTCCTGGGTTTTAACGCATGATGTGACCTGTGTGTCTGTCCCTGCTCTGCTCAGGCTGCCTGCTGCTCCTAGGATCAGCTGGGCAGGGTGCACAGTTCTGGAAATTCATGCATCTGCTCCTGTATGTCCCCCTGTGGTCAGGGAAAAACAAAGAGGTGGCTTCATGACCAGTTGTATTCCTAAGGGCTCAGAAACACCTGGTTGAGCAGATGTTATGTCTTTCATTCTCCCCCCTCTGTGTCACCCATAACATAAATTATTCTTTGCTAAATGGTGGCTGAAGAGTCCCATGGGCTCCTTGTTCTTTCCACCTGAGGAGTGCATTCTCTGCACCTTGGTCAGGTGTTCCTGGAGCAGCTGGGCCTCACAGTCCTGGGGGCTGAATGGTGCTGGGGCCACTCTGGCAGCCTGGACAGCTGAGGAGCTGCTGGCAGAGCAGCAGAGGTGCAGCCCATCTGTCCCCAAGGGCTGCCTGGGGTGGGCCTCCAGCAGGCCCAGGTCAGCAGTGCAGCAGGCCCCATGAGTGCAGAGGTGGCTGTCAGATTAGAGGACAGCACAGGGCAGGCGGCACCTGGGGACAAGGGCGAGATGCTCTCAGCACCCAGGGCTGGCTTTGCACCTCCACAGGGACTCTGTGCAGTGGCAGCTCATGGCCTGCTCAGCTGCACTGGGGACCTTGTTAGGGGTTACAGGTTCCTGCAATGCCACCTGGGGTCCTGGGAAACGTGTCTGTCCCTTACAGCTGGCCCTGCTGACAGCATGCTCTGCCACTCAGGGAGGGCCCAAGGCTCTTCCCCCCTTTGTACAAGTGTGGACTTATGGCCAGCTGCGTCCTGTGTCTGCAGGTGGATGGACAGCTCCTCCCTGACCAGCACACAGCTGGGTAGGGAGGCTGAAGGGAGCAGCAAGCCAGCTGCTTCCCAGGACCCTGGTGGGGTCCCTGCATGGCTCTGTGCAGTGGAGCCTGGTGTGGAGCCCAGGCTGGCTCTGCTCTGTCCCCACCACTGCTGGGGCCTGTTTCCCAGAAGTTCCCAAACTGTGCTGAGGGCTGTGGGGCTCAGTGGCTCCAGTAGCACAGGTACCCCCTGTCAGGGGTGAAGGATGATTGAAATCTACTTGTGTGGCAGGGCCTTGGCAGACACGGTGGTGGTCCTGGACAGCAAGAGCCTCTACACACCTCCCCCCTACCTGCACATGAGCCTCTTACACAATCAGTTATTTTCCTGGGATCTTTATGTCAATATGAAATGAGGAGATTAAATCCCCTGGAAACTGACCAGGTGGAAGGATTACCAGGACCAGGAATTTGCTGTCATGTTTCACATATGTGGTGGCCCAGAAGCCCACGTGTGAGACAAGGGTGAGAGGACTAGATTACCAAAGCTCAAGCTTAAAGTGGATTAATCCACTAACATGGATTGACTTGCAGCAACTGTAGGCAGGTGGGGCGTGGCTGGAATACTTGGGACACTGGGGTGTGTGTGCCTTTGTGGGACACTCTGTGTCCCTGTTGTATGGAGCTCACCTGCTTCCTGGTGGCCATGTTCTGAACTGCTTTCCTCCTCCACGCCCTTCTGCCATGGTGTACTCCATCCCTGGCCAGAGCTAAGGACTTGCCATGTTGCACTCCAACCTCCTAAGTCATGACCCAAAGGAAGCTTTTCCTTCTATGTGCAAGATGCTCTCAAAATTTCGGTCAGGTGACAAAAAAATGTCAAAATTTTGATATGATTTTGGGAGGTTTTTTTTATGGACATATCATACTTCCAGTAACTTTTTTCTGATTTTCACCAACAGATTTTGCTGAATGGTAAAAGCAAACAAGCCCTGACACAGATGGGAGAGTTGAGGTGGGGAAGACTGTCACACCAAGGGCTCCACCATTCCCAGATCAGAGAGCGGGATCATCTGAAGGTGTCTCCTGTTTGTTATGCCTAGGAAAACCTACCAGGTTATGGGGTCGGCCTAGAAGAACAACTTTCTAATCAAATGATTTGCTAGGACTTGCAAACTTCACTCAGGGGCTCACCTGGATTTGCAGGTGGTGAAAACATGGAGACCAGCAGGTCTCACCTGAGCCACCCAAGGACCAGGAGGTGGGTGCTGCAGGCTCAGTGTTTGCAGGGAGTTCATGGTCAACACCACAGGGAACATGGAGAGGAGCCCACATGTCTTATTAGTGTGCTGTGCTCACTCAGTTAGGCAGGAGGTCAATTCCTGAACCTCATCAGGAGGTCAGCAACTACACCTGCCTCTCAGTGACCCCACCTCACTAAAGACAGTGTCCACTGTTTTCTCCAAATGCTGGGCTGTGGGCAAGGCAGGTCTCACTGCAGTGATGCTGCACAGGGAAGGGGACTGAGCTCCTCCCTCACCCAGCCTGCCCTGCATGCCGTCCTGTCTGCTGTCAGCCTGGCTCTGCTGCTCTGGGGCACTCAGGGGCTCTCAGCCTCAGGCTGCAGCTGAGAGCTGCCTCTGCCCCCAGGACTCTCCCCTGGCCCAGCACCTCCATCCTGTCCTCTCCTGGTGGAGACCAGAGGGCAGGACAGGTGAGGGGAGGAGCTCAGGGCAGATTCCCGCCCACTGCTGTCCACAGGCATTGGCTGGACAGTCAGGAGGACAAGCAGGGCAGAGGGTGGGGAGGGCAGTGGGCACACAGCAGGAAGCCCCTCCCCTCCTGAGACCCTGCTCCCTCCTCTCCTGCTCAGTCTGTAGCCCCAAATCTCACAGAGATGAAAGAGAAGAACTCGTCCTGAGAACAAAGGAGGCTCTTCTCCTGGATGTGGGGAACCCCATCCTCAGCCCTGGGCTCTGTTCAGTCATCACTGAGGGTTTCTCCTTCAGGGCTGGGAGGTGGACCTGGGCCTCTTGCATGCTGGGCACGTTCCTGCCACTCTGACACCCTCCCAGGTGCAGGCAGGAAGGGCTTGGGGGAGGCAGGGCTGGGCTCAGGAGGGTGGGCTCCCCCTCTGACAGCCTTCCAGCACCCCTGAAACCACCTGCTCTCCTCTCACAGGTAAAACTCCACCTGGGTTCAAGACAGGGACACATCTCAGGAGCACAGAGGACATGGGCAGCCTGACCTCAGCCTCTCCAGATATCAGAAGAGCCTCACCCACATGCAAATCCCTCCTCCTGCCCTGGGTTCAAAGGCCCTCTGGGCTGTGGGAGCTCCCAGCTCTCTGCTCAGACAGGGCTGAGGTCTCTGGGAAGGCAGGTGTGGTCTAGAAGATGAGGCTGCTGGGTCTTGTCCTGTGCCTGGTCACAGCTCCCCAAGGTGAGTGTCCCCAGTGTCAGACCTGGGTCCATGGGGAGGTTGTGACTACAGGTGACTAACAGGGAGTGACTGTCCTTGTCCCCAGGTGTCCTGTGCCAAGTGCAGCTGCAGGAATCTGGACCTGCCCTGGTGAAGCCCTCGCAGACCCTGTCCCTCACCTGTGCTGTCTCTGGATTCTCCATCACAACCAGTGGTTACCGCTGGAGCTGGATCCGTCAGCCCCCAGGGAAGGGGCTGGAGTGGATAGGACGCATACGTAATGATGGTGATACTAACTACAACCCATCCCTCAAGAGCCGAGTGTCCATCTCCAGAGACACGTCCAATAACCAGTTCTCCCTGCAGCTGAGCTCCCTGACCACTGAGGACACAGCCACCTATTACTGTGCCAGAGACACAGTGAGGGGACCTCAGTGTGAGCCCAGACACAAACCTCCTGCAGGGCGTCCAGGGCCAGCAGGGGGCGCTCAGCACACAGGGAGCTCAGGGTCACCTTCAGAGCAGCAGAGGAGAGTGGATGGTTTCTCTCCAGGTGATCAGTGTCTCCCTGGATCCCATCATGGAGAACCTGGAGGTCTCTTATGCCTCAGATCATCCCATGCTGTTCTCTTATGGAGTCAGGAGTGTCTTTCTCCACCTGTCTCAGGTCAGGCTGCACAGTACACGTGTGAATCTGTGTGTATATATCTGTATGTTATGTGTGTATGTGTGCAGGAGGGTTGTGTGTGTGTGTGTGTGTGTGTGTATGTGCGTGACACTGTATGGGTGAGACCCCTGGAAGGCAGACTCTGCTACCTTGTCACAGTGCTGTCCCTGAGCTCCAGGCCTGCCCCCTTCTCCAGCAGCCAGTCCCTGGGCAGCTGCAGAGGACTCACATGGGGAAGGCTCAGCAGGCTCTCAGACACCTCCACCAATCACAGCCATGAACCTGCCCCTGCCAGGTGCTCTTTACACATTGACCTGGGCTCACCCTCCCCAGGGCAGGCAGCTGTCAGTTCACACCAAGGCTGCAGCCTCCTCTTCCAGACCAGAGGATGGGATCCCAGAGTCCTCAGCCCATGGGCACACACACACACTCAAACACACACACACTCACTCACAGAGAGTCACATACACACACACTCTCGCTCTCTCTCACACACACATGCTCTCTCTCTCTGTCTTACACACACACACACACACACACACTTGAAATGGAAACCTATGTCTCCTACTCATCCTACCACACAGTGTCCTTAGTTGTCATCATAGAAACGTCCTTTGACACAGTGGTTCTCCTGGTGACTGCACAGCTGCCCTCCACCCTTGGCCACATCTCCTCCTCATCTCTCCCTGGTGACCTCTCCCACCCTGGTTCATGGGTTGCCTGAGCCTTTCCCTGGGCAGGTGGTGCCCTGCATGTGGATGTGGTGTCCACGGGTCCTGCTGCTGCTGGGCTCCACCCCAGGGACCATGGCAGTGTCTGGAGTCAGTCTGGGTGTCTGCAGGGCAGTGGGCCTCTCCTGGCCCTGGGTGGTAGAGAGCTCCCTGCTGCCTCCCACCTCACAATCCAAGAGCCCAAATGCCAGCTCTGCCAGGCTCAGGAACCTGTGTCCACCTGATGCCTCATCTCAGTTCACCCCACAAAGTGAATTGGCTGTGACTCACTAACCTGGACCCCTCAACACACCTGGTCTCAGGGTGCACAGAGGGCACTGGATCCAGTCTTCACACCTATGTCCCTGGAGTGTGGGGTGAGTGACCTTAGTGTGCACCTAGAAACGAGCAGGGTGCCCACAGCAGAAGCAGAACAAGGTCCAGGCAATGCCACACACCTGTGGGAGCTTGAGCCCAGATCTGGCCATCCTGAGGTCCTTGAAGATGACTTATAGTTTCAGAGGTCGCAGTGCACAGTCAGCTGACTCCACAGCTCTGGTCCTAGGTGAGGTAGACCATCATGGCAGAAGGGTAACCAGCTCAGGATATGGTAACAAGGAAGCTTAGATAGAGCTCTGCTCACCAGGGATAAAATCACAACTCCAAAAGCACACCCCCAGTGACCTACCTCTACCAACACAGCCTTCCTACATTTGGTTGCCACCCAGGTGATCCACATCAGTGCATGAGTCCACTTATTAGGATCCAATGCTCAGGATCTAATCTTTCCACCTCTACAAATCATTTCATTGGCTCACACGATCTCTTGGGGACACTTCATTTCTAAACCTTAGTGTTCTTCCCCAGGCCCCCAATGTTCAGGCACATCTCACATTTCAAAATGCACTGAGCCCACCTTCAAGAGTCAGCACTGTCTTAACAGCCCCAGGGTGACCCAAAGTCCAGGTAGAGAATCTCTTCTGAGGCTTAAGGCAAACTCCTCACTGTGGGAGTAAAGTTCAAAACCAAGTTACAGGTGTCTGATATATAAAGGTGCAGAGTCAACATCTCCAGTTTGAAGTTAGAAATGAGGCATAGAATAAAGGGATGGGAACAAAGGGAGACCAAAGTACAGATGGACAAGCAGGTCCTGTAGCTCTGTGTCCAGCACCTGGGGCACATGGCATCCTGTACTTTACCCACAGGGCTGTGCCGCTCAGTTCCAGGGACCTTGCTGGGTGCAGCCTCATGGCCTCTCTCGGGGCTGGTCTCTGCTGGATTCATGCAGTTTCCTTGGCATAAATTCCATGTTGCTGGCATCTCTTAATGGGGACTGTGCCCCTGGATTTTCAACCTTCTTCTCACATCTCCATGCCCTGTCCTCTCAGGGGCAGACCACAGGGACTGTGACCCTCCAATCTCTGACCTTCCCACCTTCCTTGGAGTCTTGTTGGAAGACCTGCCCCTACATCCAGTGTCCAGCAATCCTGCAGACCTGCATCACGTGGTTGGCTCCCAGGTCTGCCACCATCTCCAGCAGTGACCTGGCCTCCTGGGACCATGGCCACAGTGGCCTCTGCCTGCCTGGGTGGCTGAGAATGGTGAAATGACTTTCTACTCCCCCTGTGCAAGCAGGGTGTCCCCGTGGTCTCTTCTCACCTTGAGCCTGAGATGGGGGTGGTCCTGCCAATTTCTGAGGTGCTGTAAAGCCATCTTTTATCTTGTTTCCAGGGAGAGTATTTAGCATTTCCCTAGTGACAGTGTGGTCTTGAACAATCCCAGTTTCTTTAGCCTCAGTTGCACTCACACATTTCTAGCTGTACTGCAGGATTTCCACACCTTTCTGCTCCTCCTCCTCCTCATTATCACACTAAATGGCTAAAACCAGGCAGCCTTCTCCATGCCTCTGCCTGAAGGCTGTGCTGTCC